>NC_081357.1:30098285-30143285 GCF_030684315.1 Stegostoma tigrinum | reverse complement strand
GTGAAGAAGGTTACCTCAAAGTACACCAGGACCTTGATCAGATGGGCCAACAGACTGAGGAGTAGCAGGTGGAATTTAATTTAGACAAATGTGAGGTGCTGTATTTTGGAAAGGCAAATCAGGGCAGGACCTACACTTAACTGTAAGGTCTTGGAGAGTGTTGCTGAATGAAGAGACCTTGGAGTGAAGGTTCACATTCCTTGAAATCAGAGTCATAGGTAGATAGGATAGTGAAGAAGGTGTTTGATATGCTTGCCTTTGTTGGTCAGTGCATTGACTATAGGAGTTGGGAGGTCCTGATACGTCTGTCCAAGACATTGGTTAGGTCACTTTTAGAATACTGTGTCTCTTGATCTCCCTGATATATATAGAGGGATGTTGTGAAACTTCAAATGGTTCAGAAAAGAGTTACAAGGATGTTCAGAGATAGTAAGAACTGATGCTGGAGTCCGAGGTAACGGTGTGGAGCTGGAGGAACACAGTAGGTCAGGCAGTATCAGAGGAGAAGGAAAGCCCTTGTTTCAGGTCAGGACCCTGGTGACCACCTCAAAACTGATGTCTATTTCAAGCCCACCAAATCCCATAGCTACCTGGACTGCACTTCCTCTCACCCACCTTCCTGCAAAAATGCGAACCCGTACTCTCAATTCCTCCACCTCCACCAAGAAGAGGCGTTCCACTCCCAAACATCTGAGATATCCTCGTATTTCAAGGACTGCAACTCCCCCCTCCACAGTGGTCGAAAACGTCCGCGACCACACCTCTTCCGTTTCCTGCACCTCAGCTTTCACAATCCTTCCCACAATAAAAACAAAGACAGAATTCTCCTTGTCCTCATATCACCCCACTAACCTCCCAGATACAATGCATTATTCTCCACCACTTCTGCCACCTGCAATCTGACCCCACTACCAAGGATATATTTCCCTCCCTGCCCTTATCTGTCTTCTGGAGGGACCGCTCTCTCTGTGACTCCCTCGTCTGCTCCACTAACCCCACCAACTTTTCCCTGCAACCGCAGGAATTGCTACACCTGCCCCTTCACCTCCCACCTCACCTCCATCCCAGCCACCAAAAAAACTTCCACATCAGACAAATGTTCACCTGCACAGCCGCTAAAGTGGTCTATTGTATCCATTGTTCCCAATGTGGCCTCCTCTACATCAGGGAAACCAAGCGGAGGCTCGGACACTGCTTTGTGGAACACCTACGCTTGGTTCACAACAAACAACAACACCTCCCAGTCGTGAACCACTTCAACTCCCCCTCCAATTCTTGGATTACATGTCCATCCTGGGCCTCCTCCAATGTCACAAGATGCCACCCGGGAACTGAAGGAGCAGCACCTCCATAAAATACTGGTCTCAATGTGGACCTTCCAAGCTTCAAAATCTCCCCAGCCCCAACTTCATTCCAACACCACGTCCCCCATCCGTGCCTCCTCGACCTGTCTGTCTTCTGTCTCACCTATCCGCTCCTCCCACCTCACTGACCAAACCCCCACCCCCACTTTCTACCTACACTCACCTTTACCAGTATTATCCACACTCTTTGACCTGTCCATCTTCTCTGCCACCTATCTGCTTCTTTATCCATCTTCCATCTGCCTCCCCCACTCTCTCTCTGTACTTCCCCTCCCCATTTCTGACGAAGGGTCCCAACGTGAAACATCAACTTTCCTGCTCCTCTGAAGCTGTCTGGCCTGCTGTGTTCCTCCAGCTCCACACTGTTTTTACAAGAATGTTGCCAGGTTTTGGGCAGGTTGAGCTTATAGGGAGAGGCTGTATAGGCTGGGGCTATTTTCCCTGGAGCATCAGACAAATCTAGAGGGTTTAGGGTGAAAGTGGAACGATTTAGAAGGGACCTAAGGAGCATTGTTTTCACGCAGAGGGTGGTACATGTATGGAATGTGCTGCCAGAGGAAGTGGTGGATGCTGGTACAAATACAACATTTAAAAGGCATCTGGATGGGTATATAAATAGGAATGTCGACACATATCATGACAGATACAAAACTATTCATTTCTGTAATCTTATTTGGCGATTATAGCTCTTCTCGTACAACAATGAGCTTAATGGCTTCTCATGTCTCAAGCAGTCATATAACTTGATTAACGTGCTACTGAATTATACTTACTGTACTAGGAATGAACTCTTCTTCAAGGATACTGACAGCCTAAAGAAACCTTTATCATTGTTGGATTTGGTTAGTGAAGATTTGTGACTCCTGCTAAAAACTTGATGTGCATTTATGCTGGATAGGAACTAGGCTGAGCTCTAATGACTAAGTGGATAGTACTGCTGCCTGTCAGAACCAGGGACCCGGGGTCATTTCCACCGTTGGGCAACTGTCTGTGCAGAGTTTGCACATTTTCCCCTTATCTGTGTGGGTTTTCTCTAGGTGCTCCGGTTTCCTCCCACAGTCCATAGGCGTGCAAGTTAAGTGGATTGGTCATGCTAAATTGCCCATAGTGTTTAGGGCTGTGGAAATTAGGTGGGTTACAGAGTGATGGGTCTGGGTGGGATGCTCCGAGGGTTGGTGTGCACCTGTTGGACCAAAGGGCCTGTTCCCAAACTGTTGGGATTCTGTGATTCTAAATGCTGGAAAATGGGACTAGATTTATTAAGGATATCTGGTCAACATGATGACTTGAACTAAAGGGTCTGTTTCAGTGCTACACATCTCTATGACTCTAGTATATTAGCATCGATAGAGGAATGGCTAACTGAAGAAGATGGAGAGTTAGGATAAAGGAGGCATTTTCATCATGGCAATCTGTAACCAGTGGTGTGTCACAGATCAGAGTGGCGCTGTGATTAGTTGCTATGTATATTAATTACTTGGATGATTCAAGTGCATGTAATATCACTGGGTTTGTGAATGACACAAAAGTAGACAGGAAGGCAAATAGTGAGGATGATTCTGACTCCACAGTGGGGATATAGAAAGGTTATGTATGTGGGCAAGAACAGGTTATGCAATTTGGTCGAAAGAATAGAGCTGGATATTATTCAAATATCGTAAAACTGCTGAAATCTGAAACACAGTGACCTGAGGGTCCTCGTGCATGAAATCATGAACAGTTACCATTCAAGTTCAAAGGGTAATAGGGAAGACAAATGGAATGTTGCTCTTTATTCCAAAGGGAATGGAATATCAAAGTAGGAACGTCTTGCTAAAACTATACAGACCAGACCTGGAACACTGTGAACGTATTTGATCCCCTTTATCTGAGGAAAAATATACTGGCATTGGATGCAGTCCAGTGAAGGTTCACCAGGTTGATTCTGGATGTAGAGGGACTGTCTTATGAGCAGAAGTTGAGAAAGCTGGGCTTGTCCTCAATAGAGTTGAGAAGAATGAGAAAAAACATATTAAAATGTTATAGCACTGGATGTGGAGAGGTTGTTTGTGCTTGTTGCAGGGCTTAGAATCAGACGTCATAATGAGAGTATGGGATCATCCAGTTAGGACAGAGATGAGAAGGAATTTTATCTGATTGTAGTGAACCCATGGAGTTAATTACCACAAAGGCCTGTTGAGGCTGGGTCATCCAGTACATTCACAGCTGAGACAGACAGATTTTTCATCTGTCAGGAAGCCAATGGCAGTGAGTGAAAGGCTGGAAAGTAGAGTTGAAGATAATCCAAACAGCCATTGTCTTTATTGAGTTGTGAGGCAGTCTCAATGGGCAAATGGTCTACTTATGGTCTCTGCCATCTGATGGTTTTTATTAACAACCATTAATATATTGCATCCCTCTCACCTCATCTGACATAGAAACTGTGAGAGAACTGTCATTTGATGACGTGTTTATCAAGGGGGACAAATATACATTGGCAGAATATGTTAGGTGTATTTCACACTTATAACAGCTGGATGGGAAATTGTCAAAACCTGGGCTCTAAATCTCTGGTAGATTTATAACTCGGCACAAAAAAAAATGGCATGAAAAATTCTGAATTAAGTATTCTAATAACATAAAGGTTCACGAAGATCACTGTTCTGTAGTACAAATCATAGGTGAGCATTCCCAAGGCTCATTCGTAGCAGGTGTATAAAAATGGTATGGAAAAGAATTGTTAAACATTTGTTACTCTAAAATACAAATGAACACTACAAATGCTACATGTTTACTTTGTGCTAAACTGATATTCAATATATAAACTGATAATTAACAAGGCATAAACAAAATAAATTACCAAAAGTAATAATTACAATGTGCAATTTAACATGCAACACAGCAATTAGACATGTATGTATTAAATGGCATGCAAACAATATTGTTGAGGTGAAATGGAGTTCTAGTTCTACTTGGTAACTGGACATACCAAAAGTGATTAAGAATGCATCTGTGTGACAGTATTTACTGTTTTCTGAAAGTACTTATACTATCAATGAAACTCAACTTGGTATTTCAAAAATAGATCCAATGTATTTAAATATTTGTGATAGCATGTAAATATATTTTAAAATGATGCTAGTATTTCCTACTTGTTATCTCACTTTGCAGTGAGACAGTTGGTTTTGTGGCTGAGTCTGGGTATCTTCTTAATTGGCATTCAAAGCTCAAACCTGAATGGTTTGGGTCATGTTAATGTTTGATAACTATTCTTTTGAGGGTGGGTGTAGTGGGAATAGTTGTAATGATGTTTACATTTCAAATCAAATATTTCAGTGGGCTTTAGGATTTTTTGCAGATAAAGTAGGATTTTTTTTACTGCCATGTTTGTTTTAATTAATGTTAATATTAATGCACATATGTAATTGCCTGTCTTCCACATTCACTTTGACTATGCTGTCTTTTGTTATACCTCTATGCAAGAGTATTAGCAAGCCTCTGACTTTGTTTTTTTTAAATCAAATTCCAAATTCTTCATCTATTAGCCTAAACAATCACATTAGCAAAAGAAAATCACATATATCAATCGTCTACCTGCTTAAAGATCACATCCACATACTTGCATTGCCACACCTGAAGTGCTGCATTTACCCTAAAGGTGAGTTTCAAGATACTCTTTCACAATTTTCATCTATATTGTAGGGGTACTTTTAGATTTAGCATTTGTATCAGTAAGCCGTAGAGCAGAAATGACCCACGTTCAATCCTGTTCTGTGTTGCGGTTGCTTGCCTTTGTGAAAACCACTCAGGGACTTCCATTTGCTCAAGATAGAAAATATCCAGGATTTTGACGCCAGATAATGAAGTACCGAACCCCAACAGAAACTTTACATGTATGTACATCAACTCCACTTTTGGTTTTAATTGTTAAACAGGCTACTGATGACACCACTGTTGCCCAATTTTAAAAAGGCCAGGTATAATCTGCTCAACAGCTGACCATGTCCATGTTTAGTATCTATTTTGACATGTTTGCTGAGATGACCCAAGAAAAGGAAGGGAAATTAGCTCTTTTTTTTCTCTCTTGCTTGCTATTCCGTAATCTCTGATGCAAAGTATGAATAACAAGTTTGAAAAACAAATGGCTTGACTGTAATATGTGCTTTTAAATTTTATTTTAAACTCACTAGCTTGATGTACGTGTAAGAAATAGCAACTTGGGCAAGTCACTGGAGGGATGTAGTATTACGTTTCAATACAGGTTAGTACCTTTAAGAGAGACACAAACCTGCTGCTTGGGCATCAATCTGTAGAAAAGTTACTTTTGAGGTACTGGAAGGATATCTTTGGAATTAGATTGCAGTAAGTAGTAGTACCTTTGATAGAGGAAAAAGAACTGAGATGCTGATTCTGTGTACACCATGGGATTTGTCAGCAGAGCTATGTTCTTGGAGGCACAGGGCTGATTGGAAAAAGTCTGTTAAAAATGCAGAAGGTATAAACCTAACAAATTAAAAATGTAAGAAATACTCAGCAAATTAGTCAACATCTGCTAACCGAGAAGAAGGGTGATGACATTTTAAATGTTCCCTTCTTCAGAATTATTTCTGTTTTGATTTTGAAAGTATGCGGGAGACAGGAGTATAATGATAAGCAGTTGCTTTGGAGAGACTGATTTTTAAATCCTGGCATGGTAGCTGGTAAAATTTAAATTCTACTCGTTAAAAATCTGGAATTATGGCTGTTATTGTAATGTCCCTACCTCTGATCTGAGAGGCCTGGATTCAAGTCCCACCTGCTCCAGAGGTGTGTATTAATATCCCTGTACAGGTTGATTCATTTTTTTAAAAAGAAAAAACAAATCAACAGTTGAGAGCTAGTCTATCATGATGACCAAGTAACTAGAATTGATTTCTTCTAAAAATTTGTGTGATTCCAGAGTAATTCAGGTAAGGAGATCTGCCAACTTTACCTGACCTGGCTGACATGCGACTCCAAAGCCATGGCACTGTGGCTGACTCTTAACTCCCCGCTGGAATGGTTTAACAAGCCTCCCAGTTCAAGGGCAATTAGGGATGAATAACAAATGCTGGCCTAGCCTGTGATGCCCCATCCCATGAAATAATAAAGAAAATGCATTGTATTGGGAGGTAATTGATAAACAATCACTTACAAGGAATAAAATCATTGCACTGGATAAATTTCATCTGTCCATATTTAAAAACAAAACCCTCTGAGACACAGGTAGTGGAGAGACTGTTATAGAATTATTAAAATAAATTCAGAAAAACCTATGCTGCCAGTGGATTGGATATGGCTAATGTTATTACTTCTTTGATTATAAAGGGAGATGGAACAAGTTCAGGGAGTTATAACCCAGTTGCTTAATATTGAAGATAATAAAAATAATGGAATCATCAAAGTTGCAATAGAAAACCATCAAAAATAAAAATATGATTATACAATTTCAAAGAGGAAATGGAAATAGAAAATTCTGTAATAAAAAAGCAGATCATGCTGCAACTATGGAGAAACAAAGTTGGTGAATTTGCTCAGTGTCATTTCATCCAATGTTTATCAGTTCAGAATTTTAAAAGGGCTTTAATAGAATTATAGTAGACTCATGAGTATGAACATAAAGTATCAGGCTGACAGAGAGCTTATTTCTACCTAATATCTCCTTAAAAAATGAAGTCAGAAGTTTATCAAGCATATAGGTTCTGCTTATAAAATGATGAAAGATGCTTCATTTTATATGTAAGTTAACATTTTTAAAAGTTTTGGATTTTCAACTAGTGACATATGCGTGTTGGTTTTCTGAAGGAGTTTAAAAATTAACTACATCAAATCATTGTATACCACCTGCAGAGTTAATGGAAATTTGCCTATACTGTCGGGATTTAGGACGATTGAGAGAAGCCATTTAAGCCATTAGCTGAGCAGAAGTGAATATGGGCAAGGTTAATTTTAAATTTGGTACCATAGCTTTAGGGCAGTTCAAAGGAGATCTGATATGGGTCAGAAGCAAGAATAGTCTCTCCTGGAAAAGAAGATTGCTTGGAAAAGTTAGGGGATTATATTACTGCAGGGAAAGAGTGGAGTTTGTAAAACTTCCACAATGAGGAGAGTTTGCTTAGAACTCTGCAGATTAGTAAAATACTAAAGAAAATCTAAGCTGTTAATTGTGTGAGTGATTAAGGGAAAAGGCTTCACAGCCTACAGGACTGGAAGTGAGAAGACTCAGTTAAGCCAAACCTACAGATTTGATAGGGAAGAAAAGTATCTGGAATTTTATTATGTAAAATGAAGATGGTGGGGTTTAGATAAGACTTCATTTTACTATGATTTTTGAAATTTTTCAAGCTTTATTTCTTTTGTGTAATAAACCTATTTTTTATTCTTGCAAATCTTCAGTCATGTACACTTTGTTTCAGTGACAGACTACCATGTGTGGAGAGGAAAACAAAACAAAATATGATCTCTCAAAGTAGATTTTGTTGTGGGAGCTGAATTGTCCAATAATAATGTGAGCATGGACCATAACAGAGACAAACTGTATTCCTTTCATTAGAAAATGCAAACCTTCTGATTAGTGATTAAGAGAATAAATATAATTGTTCAGAGAGACAGAAAAACTCATGTCCAGAATCTAGAAAGCAACCATGATTCATTCATTTCAGTATTCTCTTGGCATCCTATAAATCAGTGCTTCCAGCCCCCAAGAGGCTTACAGCATTGTTACCTGATCTGTGTCTCCCAGATATGTTGCTTTTCTGACACCATAATGTCCCCTATTGAGATACACCCCAGATTCTGCAATCATAAAATTTCTCTATATAATACCAAATAAAAGCATCTACTCATTGTTACTCCCCATCTCCACTCCAAACACTGTCCTCCTAAGCTCTGGGTATCCCACATTCATTCTGTTAAAACACGGAATTTTTTCCTTTTTGAAAACATTTTAAGTTTGTTCTCATTACTATAAAGTGTCAGGACTGCCCTATGATGCATTCAATCCTACCCTCAATCTTCTTCTGTACTGCTAAATGCCAGAAAGCTACTTCCAACAAGTAAGCTCTGTACGTCATCTTGCTGTGTAAGCCTACATTCTTAAAAAGAATATAGCACGATAATTAGTACTTATAAAGACCACTGACTCCATATTTTCTCAGAAGATTGACAAAACCTGTGGAAATCAGTCACTAGTAAAAACTTCAGAATACCACGTATTTGGAATATAGCTTTCACCATAAATCACTTGCTTTGATATCAAAATTTATATGGCAAAAACTCCCTTATGGAGATTAAATAAGAGATCTTCTGATTCAGGGTGAGCAATGTCACAAGAAGTGGGCTTGTTTATGCCTTTTTTAAACACAGTGTTTAATATTAGTCTTCCATTTAGCACATATCATTCACAGATCAAATTGTCACCTGATGCAAAACAACTTTCAAAGGGACAGAAAGCTAAGCATGTTGTCCTGGACATTTAAAAACTTTACTGAACTCTAAATGACCAGAGGAATTTACAAGCACCTATAATTACCTAGATTCCCAATGGGAATCTTTATGCCACCGCCTTGATAGGACAAGCCCAGTTAGAAGTTAAATCATTTGCCATGCTCTTGGACCCAGCTTACTGTCCTTAAACAACATGATTGCAAATGTGAGTGTTGCTCTAACTAATGCTTCACTTCAGCAGAATATGTGTGAGTAATTTCAGCATAAGTTTAAGAAGTGCTGTTTCTGAATTCAGGTATTGCTGGAAAAGCTCGGTGGATCTGGCAGTATTTGTGGAGAGAAATTGATTAATGTTTTAGGTCGAGTGACCCCTCAGAACTGATGCTAGCTAGGTAACAGTTATGTTTTGTGCAGAACATGGGGTGGGGGAAGGGGTAAGGAGTAAATGATAGATGGTGATGCGAGCCCAAAGAGACAGAAGAACAGCTCAACAAAGGAGCAGATAATGATCAGCCTAAAAGAATGAATAGTTACTAATGGAAACCATTAGTAGTTGACGATGGGTAGTGTGTAATAGCAGACCATGCAGTAACAAGGCTTGATGTGTGATGGCTGGGGAAAGGACATAAAAGAGGGTGCCTCAGTCCAGAGAATTTGATATTGAGTCCAGAAGGCTGCAGCGTTCCAAAGCAGAAAATGAGGTGCTGTTCTTTCAGCTCGTGCTGTGTGAGCGAATTTTGAGAAGATTTGTAGCTCAAGTTGAGGGTTCTGGATGTGAGATTGCTCGCTGAGCTGGAAGGTTAGTTTTCAGACGTTTCGTCACCATTCTAGGTAACATCATCAGTGAGCCTCCGATGAAGCGCTGGTGTTATGTCCCGCTTTCTCTTTATCTGTTTAGGTTTCCTTGGGTTGGTGATGTCATTTCCTGTTCTGCTTCTCAGAGGGTGGTAGATTGATTTGGAGCCAGTGTGTTTGTTGATGGAGTTCCGGTTGGAATGCCATGCCTCTAGGAATTCTTGTGTGTGTCTCTGTTTGGCTTGTCCTAGGATGGATGTGTTCTCCCAATCAATCGTGCTGTGCTTTACTGCAACACTACAGAAAGCCAGAGACTGGGATGTTGGCCAGGGAACAACGTGGTCTATTGAAATGGCAGGCAACTGGGTGCTCAGGGTCTGTTTCTGTGGACAGAATATCTGTGTTCTATGAACCTGTCACCCAGTGTATGCTTCAATTCTCCAATGTAGAAGAGACCACATTGTGAGCAGCGAATGCAGTAGACTGAATTCTGGGAAGTGCAGATAAAGTGCTGTTTCACCTGGAAGGTATGTTTGGGCCATTGGATATTGATAAGGGAGGAAGTAAACAAGCAGTGTTACACTTTCTATGTTGGGTTTCAGTATTTTAAAGAAGTTAAAAATCTTTACATCTGAAGATGAAACCAGGTCAGTCACTGTTATTGGAGGAACGCAGCTGGTCAGGCAGTATCAGAGGACCAGGAAAGTTGACATTCTGGGTTTGGACCCTTCTTCAGAATATTAACGCTCCAGCTCTGTTCCTCCAGCTCCACCTATGTTAACTCTGACTCCAGCATCTGCAGTTCTTGCTGTCTCCCAGTCACTGTTATCGTTGCAGGTCTGGCTTGTTCTTCTCAGTCTGAAGAGGTTGAAATCTTGAAGTCGAGTTAAGAAACTGTGATAGCATCTGTAATTGGATAGTTGGAGGTGGCTCCAGCAGACACCCCAAGTGGGGCAGCAGGATGTGGACAAGAGAAAATAGTTCTTGTTTCTCACTAATTCTGTGGTTATGACATTTGCTGATTTGCCTGGTCCCATTTCACAGAACAGCTTTAATTTCTGAGTGCCTTTTCTGTTGTGTTTCTTTTGGATGAGAAGCCTATCTTAGTGTCTCAGAGTTCTCCAGAGGAATCTGCAAAAAATGGTTGTCTTATGCCAATTTGGGCGTAAAATGATTGCTATCTCAAAACTGTTGCAACATGCTTCAGAATTAGGTATTGCATTAGTCCCGGTTTGGACACAGAACCACCCATTCTATGTAACTGAGGGAGTTAACATTTAACTCTGAGCCATGAGCTTGGATGGCTTTCATTGTTGGTTTTTTTTGGTGAACTAGGAAGATTTAGAAACACTTTTTTTTGAGCAGAATTTGGGACATTTCTGTTTTACCTTGGAAATATTCATTGAATTTTAAAAGTCTATTTTGATTTCTCCCTAAAGCAGGTACAGTAGCCTTAACACCATCTGAATTCCCCAAGGGTAGAATTGTGACTTCTGAGCACTTCCGTTAGATTCTTTCAGTTTTAAGGAGAAGTTAGCTTTCTTTGTAATTAAAATGTAGACTTGGTAAATATTTGCTCTCACATGATGTCCATTTATTCTCCTAAACTGCTTCATGCTCCATTAACAGATCTTTGAGGTGTAATTTTCAGGTGAAATTCATAGGGGAGGCAGTGACATGGTACTCATACCACTGGACCAAGTAATTCAGTGCCCCAGGCTAATGTTGTGGGGGCATGGATTTGAATCCCACAATAGCAGATGGTGAAATTATAATTCAATAAAATTTGGAAATAAAAGTTTGTCCAATAGTAATCATGTAAGCATTATTGACTCTTGTAAAAACTGATCTGGTTCACCTAATGTCCTTTTTTAGGGGAGGAAATCTGCCATCCTTTTCTGCTTGGGCCTAATTGTGACTCCTGACCCATTCTGGGTCATTTCAATCAGTACAAGGGCATGGGTAACATATGTTGACCTTGCCAGTGGCACCACATCCCGTGCAATAATCAGCCTTAGAAAAACTGATGTCACAGGCTGCTATAATCATCAAGCTATCCCTAGTCACTGATGTTATTCATGTTTTTATTTTTCTTTTATATCATCTTTCTTTGATATAATTTCTTTTGCCACTAGTTCTAAACATAGCAAGCCTAACCAACTGGTGTTGGGCAAATAAGAATACATGATAGTTTAGTTTTAAATCTGAGTGCATTAAACATAAACCACATAGTTTGTGAAGACTGGTATAATTGGCACTGGTGTGATTCTGGATCTTAGAATCTATTTAGCTACACTATTTGCATGATTAGCATAGTGAAAAACAATTTAAAACTGCTGATGTAGCTATAGTTGGCACATTTGGGTATTTCCACAGGCACTGTTTTGACAGTTTGTTGGTGATACAGCTTTCAGGATTAACAAAATAATAGCAGAGTTGGCACAATTGAAATATTTTGTGCAGCATCAACAAATGACAATAGCCACAGATGTAATATCTTTTCACTAATGGGAACCTTAAAAGCTGCCTGGAGCAAATTATTGTACTGATTTGGGATTCAAAACCATTGCCTGTGTATATCGAGTTCAGCTGTTGTCACCACAAAGATGAAGTTGCAAGTATTTAATCAAACCTGCTTTTTAAACTGCAGATATGGAGTTATTAGCACCATTTGGTACTTAAATAAGCAAATGCAAGATCAGGATTGCTCAGAGTGCAGCCTGATCTAGTCACAACTGGGCAGTATTTTGGTTTTCTAATTAGGTTCATGAAATCCTGTTGCATCATTTTGTACTTTAAACAGAAAGCCTTTGTTTTTTTTATACATCTCCACCTGATTTGTTTCTCTCTCTTTCCAGGACATACCTCGTAATGGTAGGGTTGATTTTGAGTTAATTAGCACCATATGTGCCCTCCACCTCTGTTTTCCCTATGGCCATAGTTCAACATCAGAGAGCTGGTTCTGGCTAGTCAAGCCCAACCCCCACTTTTCTCTGATTTCTACCTCATGGTTGTTTCATGCCCTAGATTTTTTTTTAAAAATACATTTTCTTGGCCGCTTTATTTTTATTACGTACATTCGCTGTGTCGGTATGTTCTACAGTTAGTGCCCATCTCTGCTACTGCTCTTTGTGCATTAAAGAAGAAATTCATATGGTTCAGTGGTTAGCACTGCTCCTCACAGCACCAGGGACAATGGGTTCAATTCCACCCTCGGGTGGCAGTCTGTGTGGAGTTTGCATGTTTTCCCCATATCTGCATGGGATTCCTCCTGGTGCTCTGGTTTCCTCCCATCGGCCAAAGATGTGCAAGTTAGGTGAATTGGCCATGCTAAATTGCCCATAGTGTCCACGAATGTGTAGGTTAGGTGAATTAGCCATGACAGATGTCAGGTTACAGGGATAGGGTAGGGGGGCTGAGTCTGGGTGGGATGCTTTTCAGGGGGTTGGTGTGGTCTTGTTGGCCCAAATGGCCTATTTACATGCTGTAGGGATTCAATGATTCTAAGGGTGGCATGATATTCATTCTTTTCAAATCTCCCACCACCCTCATCCTCCATGTTCTTACATTCTTTCTGGCTACAATACAGTTTCACCTAAATGGCTATTTTACACTGTGAGCCCGGATATTAAATGTTGGGAAGCTATTCAACTATGAGCAGCATAGTCAATCTCAAGTATATCTCTACCACATCTCCAGGCATGCATATTTCTGAGGATAGATAGTCTCAGAAGCAATCAAACTTTGTACAGGTCAGAGGCTGAACCTGGGACCTTCCTAGTTTATTGAATTTGACTCAGTATTACGTCATGTGATATACTTACTCTAGGCCTTGGGATGGTCCCTATTCAAAGCTCTAAAATAATTTTTATGTGCAAAAGGATGAAAAGAAAATCATTCTCTCTGTTCTAACAGCCGAGGTAAGTGAATGCATAGTCAACATTTGTGAAATCATTAGAATTTGGGGCCTGTCAAGAGGAGGCAGACAATAAAAGACTGCAGATATTTGAGGATTGTGGTCTGGAGGGGAATCTCAGATGGAGAAGGATTTAAAAGAAAGATGAGAATTTTAAAATCAAGACGTTGCTTGACCAGAAGCTAACATGTTACTGATAACAAGAGGATCGATGTTAGAGACTTTATGTGAGTTAAGATGCAGCATATCATCGAAAGACCTTGAAGTTTGCCATGGGTAGAATATGGGAGACCAACCAGGAATACAGTGGAACAGTCAAATCCAGAGGTAACAAACACATAAAGAATGAGTGCCATCACTGAGCTGAAACTGGCAAGTTTCATCATGTTGCAGAATTGGCAATGAGTGGTCACCTTGCTTTTGGATTGCAGGAATTAATCTAAACAAATATTTCTAGTACTAATACTCCAATGGTGGAATCTTTAAAAAAATGCTGAAAAAAACTCAGCAAATCTGGCAGCAAGTGTGGAGACAAACATTTAACGTTTGAGTCCAATGACTCTTCAACTCTGTTGTCAGAGGTGCCTTTTTTGGATGATGTATTAATTTGAACTGCAGTGAACCTTTGTTTAAATTTTAAATTAGTGTTAAAGGTATTATTTGAACAAGATTAGGTAAACAAATGGACTACAGGATAAGCACCATTTTAGTAAGAAGGAACTGGCTTCAGGGGCCAAGTAGTTCACTGTTGGTCCTCTATTCTCACATTGTTCTGGCTAATAGTCTTCTCTTAACAAATTCGACCAAAGAACCAGATTAGCTGGTATTCATTCCCTTCTCTGGGGCAATGTTATGCATGAAGTGACTGCTGTTCATTATGGTCCCAGGTACATGAATTTGCTTCTATTTTCAAACCACCATGGAATATTTTTAAGTAATCCTGCCAATTATTATGTGCAGCTATTCCATCATGGCAGCGTCACAGTGAAGCTTAATTCTTTGATTGTGAAACACTCACACATGCCTTGAATAGTATTGAAATTGGTAGCAAGGACTGACCAAATCTTTTGTTTTCAGAGGTAATGGGAACTGCAGATGCTGGAGAATCCAAGATAACAAAGCGTGGAGCTGGATGAACACGGCAGGCCAAGCAGCATCTTAGGAGCACAAAAGCTGATGTTTCAGCAACCGAAACGTCAGCTTTTGTGCTCCTAAGATGCTGCTTGGCCTGCTGTGTTCATCCAGCTCCACGCTTTGTTATCTCAAATTTTTTGTTTGCCCCCTTTTCACAGGATCAACGTGTCTTTGCCACTATTCTGGCTGTGATCAATGAACAGCAGAATTTAGGGATTGAACTTCAGCTCCTATTTGTGACTGAATGTTCACTGTATAAACCCTTGCACACTTCGTTTTAAAGTTCCCCAATGTATTAGAATTGTAGTATGAGGTTAACTGCAGGAAACAATGACAACGAACAAGAATTTGCATTAAGGTCTCACCATTCACAGCCAATTTAGTACTTGTGAAGTGGGTTATAGCAATACAATACAGGGAAAGTGACCAGTTAAACATAAAGGGAGCTTTCACACAAAGAAATGCAAGAAATCAGCTTTTGAGTAATGTTGAGTCAGGGATAACAACTACCTGGGACATTGAAGAAAATTCCTGCCCTCATGTTAGTGTTATGGGATCTTGCATATCCATATGAGAGCAGAGTTGAGGAATCAGTTTAGGAAAACAGCAATACCAATAGTGACCCTTTGTGTCAGCCTAGATTGTATTCATCTCATGAGTAGCTTTTGAACCAGCAAGATTGTGAGTTGGAGGCAAGTGTTACCACTGAACTATGACTGATGAATAAAGCTGATATTTATAACTTACATGAGTTAGTTAGATAGCTAAAGTCTGGGACAGCATGATGCAACGATAGTTCATGGAGGCTGCTCTTCTCACCTTGTTGTGTGCTTGATATGGATCAGTCCTGATCAGGCTATATAACCCACTATCTGTGAGGCTATATAACCACTTGTTTCTCTCTCTCTAACGGATGTCTATGGTCCTTTATGGATTATGGTTAAATACCTAATGCATATTAATGATCAGACACTGTGTATTAGATTCATATCAGTTAATTTATAAATGACAATGCCATCAACATTCTGATTGGAAGTAGGTTTCCTTTAGACAGAAGCAGCTATGTTACTATCTGTGAAAAGAATCCTGAAGTAGCAGAGTAATCCAACACTCAAATTACCAGTTCACCGTGAATTAGGCATTATCCCTGTTTCCTATCAAGGGTGTAATCGAAGTGAAAATGACACAGCAGTAAATATTTTTCAAGAATATATTGCAGCTGCTATTGAAGTGTGTGGAACACCCTACACCCAACACCCCCTCTGTAGAATGAACAAAAGTGAAAAGACACACACAGTAGAGTAGAAATAGAATCCTTGGAAGCCTCCTCCCACCAACAAATCAGATAGGTTCTTGATTGCCAAGGGATCAACGGTTACAGGAAAAAAAAGTGGAAAAATGAGGCTGAGGAACATCAGCCATGATTGAATGGTGGACCTGACTGGATGGGCTGAGTGGTCTAATTTCTGCTCCTTTGTCTTCTGATCTTACGGCTTATGGTCTAACTAGGGATGGTTCAGTCACTAAGGTCCACATTGCATGAGTGAATTAAGAAAGTAGAAACAGAAACATTGACTACTTAATAACATGGACAACCTCCAAAATTTCCTTATAAAGTGATTTGGGATTTACTGAGATGATAAATGCAAGGTTTTTTTTGGTCAAGTAAGATGTAGGTTTCTTCATGAAATTTGTCAGTATTCCTCTGGACTGCTACCTCATGCTTCTTGGAAATTCCAGTCAAAATACAGAATTAGGAGAGCTTTCAAGAGAAGTTTGTTTCTGTTTGCGCTAGCTGGGAAATTGTGAAGTAGGAAACTGTGAAAGGGATACAATTTTTTGAAACATTTTCATTTAAAGTTAAGTAAATAACGGTAATGATACAAAAGAGGCTAATTTGAGATGACTTACAAAATAAGTAAGAAATCGTTTTGTGTCAAGTACAATAAACAATTATTCTTCATCTATCGTAAAAGTTGAGAATTATTTTGAAACGGAATTAGAAAGTTGTTTGACGAAATGAAGTTTATGTAAAGCATGCAAAGTATTGAGATTAGGTTAGAGAATCCTGTGGAGGAAAAAGGATAGTTTCGTTTGGACAAGCCAAACCGTCTGGTTCTGCGCTATCCAATGAACCAGTTTTCTGTCACTTTGACTAAAACGATGTAATTGTTGCAATTTCATTTTCCGGTCGCTACTCACTGTTTTGCAATCTTGGTAAATTGTAAATACAAAAGATCCAGCTGCCTGATATTGCTGCTAAACTGAGAAGTTTTAAGCGAACAATCCACTCTCATTACTTTATATCTGCAGAGAACGACAGTAGTCAGTTTCTGAGTGCTGAGAGAAATATTTTGCATTGTTTTGCTCTGTCGCGTATGTTTTGCATAGAACCACAAAGGTCAAACAATTGCTGGCAAGCTGCGACGCCTTGGCGCTTCCTGATTCGATGTGTCTTTGGGCATGCTGAGGTTCGCCCCAGCTCTCACAGGGACTTGAAACCAAGACACTGCAATCGACCTGCAAACAACGCAAACTTGGGTGGGGGAAGTACTTTATCGGCGTCGAACTCAACCCTCGGAACGCTTGGATGCGTTTTTCATCTGCGTTGTGTTAGCAAATAGTCGCGGCGAGGGCGCCACAGGGCCTGAGCGGTTCCTTTTAGCACCTAGTGCCTAGCGGTGCCAGGGACCTGCGTTCGATTCCACCCTCGGGTGGCTGTGCGAACACTGCGTGTTCTTCCTGTGCCGGCGTGTGTTTCATTCCACAGTCCAGCTTCGGTGGATTGGCGATGTGTGCAGGGATATGTACCTCGGTAAATGCAGGGTTACTTGGATGGAGTGGGTCCGAATGGGATGCTGTTCAGAGTCGATGCAGACTCGATGGGCCGAATGGCCTCTTTCTGTAAGGATTCCATGATTCTATAATTTAAAACCTGAAATGTAGGAAAGGAAGCAAGCCTGCTCCGGACTGCCTTCCAAATGACAGAACCCCGCCCTATGGTCCATGCTCGTCAACACCAAGCTGAACATGAAGGCTACACCCCTACTCTCTGCTGTGAATTATCACTTGTGTGAGAGAATGAACAAGTAACACATTGTGAGGCAGACAGCTAGAGATGTACACGTTTTCTTTAGGTTTCTGTCCGGGAATATCCTTTGCGTCACTTCCTGACTGCCGAAAAAAATAACGAAAACTATGCTCCAAGAATTCTGCTTGTGCTTTTTATTCCCAGTGTTTCGGTTACGAATCGTTAAAAGTACAAGCGAACTTGAGTTCACTTCTGACTCGGTGAACTAAAGGTTCTTATATTATCCCCACATTCTGGAGTGAATTGTAATTTCTGACACGTGCAGTTTGGCTTGCTTAAAACAAAAACGAAATGTATCAAATGCCACAGTACTTGTTATTCTTCGTTACAACTAGGCTCCCCCCACCCCGACAATCTCGACAGTTAGACATAAATATGGAAGGTATTGTTGGTCCAAGTCCTCCTCCACCCAAGAAGCTCAACGCATGAATGCGTTTCCTAATCGCTCGTTCTCAAAACGATTTATTCGCATCTTATTTTTTCACATCAGATTAATCTTGATCTGAAACTAGTTTCCTAAGACCCTCCCAGAGGACTGTTTGGCGCAGTGACATTGTCCCTACTTCTGAGTCAGGAGGCCTGCGTTGGAGTCCCACCTGCTCAAGAGGTGTGTAATAACATCTCTGAACAGGCTGTTTTAGATGATATTCCTTAAGTCTCTCCTAAATCTTCCTTTATAATTCATACCAATCACCAACTCTACTGGTGGGTACACGTGTTTAGGTTTGTTTTGGGTACAAAAGGGGTCAAACTGGAAACATTTCCATGACTGACACTGTAAAAATCACCACAGTTTTACCATAGGGCCATTCTCTCAATAGAGAGAGGTAACTGGCAGTGGTTTAATCTGAAGGTTATCACACCTCAGGGGAGGGGAAAGGTTCACAAGAGAATCCTGCAGTATGGGAATTGAAACCGTGCTGTTTGTGTCACTCTGTGTCACAAACCAGTAATCCAGCCAGTCCTATTCTGGGAGACCAAAAACATCCAGCTCAACTGTGCTAACTCTAGACCAAAGTTTCCAGTCCATTCCCCTTTCCAGCTGTTTGCTTGAACAGAATCCTAGGATCCAAGACATTGGTATCCAAGTTGAGCTCCAAACGAATTAAATCAACATAGCTGCCTATTTCTATTACAGCATCCATCTCTTTCCTGATCTCATCCCATCGTAATGTATATTTTCATAACTTTAAAAATTCTTACTATTTTCAAGTGCAGTTGTTCACAAGTTTTCATCACCCAACACACCTTATTTCCAATTCACTAAAGGACAGGACTAGCGTGACTGCATTTGTTCCAGATATCCTAGAAAAATGATAATAGACCTTTCTTTGCATTGGTTGGATTCTGACATGATGAGGAGAAGTGAATGGGAATTGATCCAGCATTGATAAGGAACTGTAATTATATAGACAAGGCAAGATAGTGAGTATTTTAAAGAAAAATTTGAAGGCAATAATGAGCCATTAAATTATCTGGTATTTTCATACTTATTCATAATTGCAGTTGAACCGATTGGCGTATGAATTTACTGAATCTTGATAGAACCTCAATCATCTACCATGCACTCACAATTCAATGGTGATGAAGGGGTGATTATATTGATCACTGGAAAAGTACGAGTGTTGCTCTCCAAAAATTGTCCAAATCTGATGACATGAGACATGGTCCAACAGTAGCATCTTCTCATGTGACACCATGACCAATGTTGAGGCGCTCATGCGTGATTCTCAAAATCATTCAATGCAGAATTTTGGCTATTGAAGAAAACTCGAAGTTTAATAGAAAAGCTTTAAAAATGACATTAAAGCATCACTAAAGGGGGTCAAACATCCTCACTGTCCATGTGTCTTATGGGAGCCCTGGCTCCAGACAAACCATAATGGCATAAAAAGTTGATTAGACCCCAATTGGAGAACTACATCTAGTTCTGCTCAGTACATTGAGAGGAAAGGTTTGATTGTACTAGAAAATGCAGAGCAAGTTTACTAGGATGCTGCTAGGCAGGAGTGGTTGAACTATGAGGAAAGCTAAGATTGGCTAGGGTTGTAGTCCTTGGAGTAGTGAAGTTGAGCAGGGACCTGATAGAGGTGTATAGGATTTGAGGGGCATAGATGGGTTGGGTAACAAGACATTCATTCATTCATTCATTGAGGGGTCAAAACCAGAGGGCATTCATTGAAAGTTAGAGGTAGAAGGCTGAGAGGAGAGTGGAGAAGAATTTATTTTTTATATCCAGAGTGTGATGGAAGTCTGCAACTCATAAGATGGATGACTCAAATTCTTGTAACAACTTCTGAGCAGCATTTAAAATACTTAAATTTTGGATTGTATCTAGATACTCGACTGACTTATTTTAAACTTCAGATCTGTGAGACACTCAGAATGATTTGAGTAGGTATAGGGCAATTGACAATGGTGGCACCTTTGTGAAGGCTGGTATTCCCCTTTTTCATTAGAGAAACATTTCCCTGACCTACAGTGTGAATACAGGCCATTTGACCCAACAAGACCACTGAAGAGCATCCCACCCAGTCCCATCCCAATTCCCCTATTCTCTCCCTGCAACCCTGCAATTCTCCTGACTAACACACCGAACCAAGACATCTCTGGAAAGTATGGGATGACTTAGCATGGTGAATCGTCCTGACCTGCACATCTTTGGACTGTGGGAAGAAACCAGAGCACCTGGAGGAAACTCATGCAGACATGGCAAGAATATGGAAACTCCACACAGACAGTCGCCCAAGGGTGGAATTGAACTTGGGTCTCTGGCACTGTGAGGCAGCAGTACTAACTACCAAGCCACCATGCCACCCCAAGATTTAGAATGCAACATGTGTCTTGGCCTTGCTATCTTATAATAGTTCTCCATCTCTCAGCAAATTCAGAGCAAAGTTGTTTCTGCAATATTTCAACATATTCAATCTTTTCTTCCAGTTCATTTTGTTCTCCACTCTTCCACCTCTACTTGTTGCTTTCAGTGACAAAGCTTTCCTTATTTCGATCCTAAATTCTTGAGCTCTCTGCGTACCTTTCTATACCTTCCATACTTTGTAAATATTCCTCAGAACTTTTGGTTGTCCTTACTTATGTAATTGTGGCCAGTGAATCACTTGAATTAGCAATGTTTCCTCCTCCAGCACTTCTTTACCAGTGGACCAATCGCCAGTATCTGGCACCATCCTATTTCTCACCAATATGTTGGCCCTCCATAACATCATCCAAATTCACTGTCAGTTTACACATCAAATTGATGAGCTAGCCCAACCAGCATGCTCGATTCCTCCAATATGAATCAATATATCCAATACTGAATGTTAGGTAAGCACACATTTATCATGGAATTCCTACAATGCAAATAGAGGCCATTCAGACCACTGAGTCTGCATAACCCCTTCCCCCCTGCCCCAAGAGCATTCCCTCCCCTCCCCGCTCACCATTCCCATAGCTAGTCTGCATAGCCTGTGCATCTTTGGACTACGAGAGGAAACCAGAGGACCCAGCAGAAACCCAAACAGACAAAAATTGAACATGCAAACTCACACAGACGACAAGGTGTAGTGCTCGATGAACACAGCAGGCCAAGCAGCATCAGAGGAGCAGGAAAGCTGACGTTCTGGGCCTAGACCCTTCTTCAGAACTGGGGGAGGGGAAGGGGGTTCTGAAATAAATAGGGAGAGAGGAGGAGGCGGAAAGAAGATGTATAGAGAAGATAGGATGAGAGGAGACAGACAGGTCAAAGAGGCGGGGATGGAGCCAGTAAAAGTGAGTGTCGGTGGGGAGTTAGGGAGAGGATGTGTCAGTCCAGGGGGGGATGGACAGGTCAAGGGGGCAGGATGAAGCTAGCAGGTAGGAGATGGGGGTGTGGCTTGAGGTGGGAGGAAGAACATGTTACGGAGGTGGGGATAAGGTGGGTTGGTTTTGGGATGCAGTTGGGGAAGGGGAGGTTTTGCAGCTTGTGAAGTCCACATTGATACCATTGGGCTGCAGGGTTCCCAAGCGGAATATGAGTTGTTGTTCCTGCAACCTTCAGGTGGCATCATTGTGGCATTCCTGCTGGGAATCCTGCAGCCCGACGGTATCAATGTGGATTTCACAAGCTTCAAAATCTCCCCTCCCACAACCGCATCCCAAAACCAGCCCAGCTCGTTCCCACCTCCCTAGCCTGTCCTTCCTCCCACCTCAAGCCACACCCCCATCTCCTTTCTACTAGCTTCATCCCGCCCCCTTGACCTGTCCGTCCTCCCTGGACTGACCTATCCCCTCCCCACCGACACTCACCTTTACAGGCTCCATCCCCGCCTCTTTGACTTGTCTGTCTCCTGTCCACCTGTCTTCTCCTCTATCCAACTTCGATTCGCCCCCCCCTCCCTCTTTATTTCAGAACCCTCCCCCATTCCTGATGGAGGGTCGAGGCCCGAAACGTCAGCCTTCCTGCTCCTAAGATGCTGCTTGGCTTTAGTTACAGGAAGTTACATGTCTACAGGAAGAAGGCAGGAGCGTGGGTACCTCACCAGGTGTCAGTTGCTCTGCCACGATGGGCCAAGTGGCCTCTTGTAACAACGCTGTAGTCTAGTTATTTGTGTTAGATGTTTACATAAACAGAGGTTGTGTTGCTTTATTAATACATGATAAGAAAACCTTTGTGACGGTTGTGATAATGAAATGCTCAACAAAACCGCACAATGCACGCGTACGCTGGTGAAATAGTTTAGGTCGAACATTTTGACTGCAGAGAAAATCCCTCGGTATGAGACAGCAGTGATTGCTTTGAAATTCAAATTATAAGGCGATCTCTAAGCGACCCCCAGGAACACTGTGCTGATAATCTTTTCATTTGACGTCGTCCTAAACGGAAAACAATAACTGCGGGCAAACTGATGATCCCCGCAATGCGAGAGACTGAGGCGCGGGGTTAATGACCGGCAAGAGGGCACCTCCACTTACCCGCTCACGGAACTGCGGAACGATCACAATCTGGGACACGATGACAACGTTAAATTCTACAATTTGCGACTCGTGATCAACTGGGATCATGTTCCAGACTGAACCAATCGCCAATCCATGTCCTGGTTGCTCGTAGCTCGGGCGATGAATGAAACAGTGGGCAGTGTGTAAGAACCCGCCCACACGGAGTGTTTTTCATTGGCGGTGGGTTTGCCACGTGTACGGATTTCCCCAAAAGGGCTTCGTGTACACAGTCACACCAACTCACAATGGTGCGGTCATGACAGAGCTGCAGGATATTAACGTTACCTCCTCCAAGCCATGATATTAAAATCCACTTGGAACCCACTAGATTCGTTGCAAGAAAATGTACAATCCGTTCCGCAGTTAACTGCAAATGGCCAATATAAATAGTTACTAAAGTTACAATTGTTGCTATCCCATTGGTGGCCTTGGTTGGTGTGGAAGCGTTTGATAAAATATTAGTGACGTGAAATCGATATGAAGCTAGACAGGCAGGGATGTGCATGTCTGAAGTTTTTTTCCTTGAAGGGCAAATTCTTATTTGTTGCTGGGGCCGGGAGGTGGGAGGAGTCACTTTTACCGACTCGGTGTGCATCGGGCGATTTGAGGGTAATTCACGGCTCTTTTTTTTGTCGGAGTCGAAACGAGAAAGCAGCAAGTAGAGGGTAACGTTGCACTGTTTGGCTTCCGGCTCCTTGTGCCTTTATCCAGCCCGTCCAGGCAGGTAACGGAGGTGAGCAGGAAAGTTGACATTTCGGGTCGGGACCATTCCCGAAACATCAGCTTTCCTGTTCTTCTGCTGCCTGGTCTGCTGTGTTCCTCCAGCTCCACACTGTGTTATCCCTGGCTCCAACATCAGCAGTTCTTACTATCTCTGAGCTGATGTCTAACCCGCTGCCACTAAATCCTCAAACCGATTAGCTGCCAGCGTGTCAGTCTCCGTTTCCCGTTCGCCTGCTGTAGAGGCTGGGTCCCTCCATGTAAATGAGCGCTGTTTTCTCACACTGGAATGGTTCGGTTAGCACGATGAGATAAAGGCGCTGCTAGAAGCGGGAGCTGAAAAGCTCCATAAAGCCAAGCTGCAGTGATACTTCCAGGACCGAGTACCCGTCTTTCTTACTCCTCACTTACTTTAACTTGACTTAAATCTCTATGTTATTTCGATAAAGTTCCATTCACGTTGCAAGTGTGGAACGCAGACGCACATTGTGTACGCCTGGGGGGAGGTAGTTGGAGAATGGGGATTTAAGAAACATTTCAGATGCAAATAGTTTCAAACCGCTATTCTACCATCTCTGAGAGATTGTTGCTCTGGGGCAAATCCCGCACTGATGCAGGGAGAAGGATGGTGCTGAGGACAAGAGACGCCCCAGACTCTTTACCCCGCCTCTAGGTTGCGGCTGGCTTCCGAAACTGGGGCGTCACTTGGGCGGATATCCTGCTGGGATGTTATTTTACCCGCAACAGATCCGGAGGTAGCAGCGACAGCTTCACGGAAGGTCACCGTTCGACCCATCATCTCGTTGCTGGCTTTTATGAGGCGCATTTCGTTCAGTTCACTCTCCAGAAAGGGAATTTCGAAACCGAATGAACCTTTTTATCTGGGAAAGTGGTTGTTTGACGGACATTCAGGGATCCAGAAATGCGTTTTCTTCACATCTCCATCCCATTGATTCCAATAAATTCGAACATTTCCCATCACCGTCACTTTTTATTTTCCTTTCTGGTTCCCAACTGCTTCCTCCCTTTCCCTTATTTTGAAAGATGCCTGGTGCCTGGTCTTGTACCTTTGGGCTCCTGAAGCTAGCCTCTCGGGTCCGTTTCCGAAATGTGATGTTCCACCGGAAGACCGGGGTTATACTGCCGGTGCCTGTGTGCAGAGGGCAGAAAGGGCAGGCACGAGGGAGTAAGAATGCTCCCCTGGAAGCTAGCTCTCCTTTCCCCCGCAAACTTTCACTGCTCAGGGCGCCCTCCCGGAACCAGTATGTTCGGAACAAACCACGCACTCTTTTTCTGGGGAAGTTTCCATCGACTCCTTAGCCCAAAATATTGCTGCTTCCATTACGTGAAGACGTTAGTTAGGTGAATACATCGGAATTATTGGTATAAGGACCATCGGCTTACAACAAAACTCTGTTGTATATTTTAGCGGCTATTCGTTAGCGTGTAATCCATGTGTTGCTGCTGCTGTGTGTTCTACACGGTGTGTTACTGCGAAGTCTGAGACGGTAGAAACTGACAGGTAAACGGTGACCTTGTTTCCAAGGGTCACGCTGAAACCAAGGAGAGTGTCGCTGTTCAGGCACACGCTCGCTTCCCCCTTCCTTCCCCTACTCAGATGAGGTCCTCCCCGTTGCCCATTACAGGCCCTGCAGACTGGCCATGTATCTGAAAGGCGCTCGTCTCTTTCCGGCACCGCTCACACTGGGTTCGAACACCCTGTTATGGAAGGCAATTTTTTGGGGGCTTTGGGTTTTTTTTGGTTTTTATTGCGATATGTTTGCTAATGTTGTTCTAAACTGTGCTCAGCTGTACGTGACCTGGCCTCCCTGTAGGTGCTGTCATTGATTTTAAAGATCGGCATGTTCGATTGGTTTTGTGCTCCAGGGAGCCTGATTAAAATTGCAGTCAGTGGAATTTAAAGGGACCGAGCCCGATAGTACGGTGAAGCCAGTCTGGCAGCGAATAAAACGGGTATGCTGTGGATAGGGAAAACAAAAGCGAAAGAGTTGCGGATTCTGACAAGAAGTTAGAAGTAAAACAGAAATTAGCAGATAACAAAGTGTGAAGCTGGATGAACACAGCCAGGCCAAGCAGCATCTCAGGAGCACAGGTCTGTTAGCGTCTGTGAAGGACGTCCTGAAGAAGGGTCACTGGACCCGGAAATCTGATTTCTTCTCACGGATCTTCTGAGTTTTTCCAGCAATTTCTGTTTTTGTGTGTATGTGCTAAGAATAGCTCGTTGATTCAAATTAATAATCTACCAGCCGCCTCAAAGAATACTTGGATTCCTAATTTTACCGGGATCAACACAACATGTCAACGAAAAGTTGTATTTATTTGTTTCCTCTGTGGCAGTTTTCAATTGAAAAAAAAAACCCGTGCTGTGATTACTGCTCGCAGACATAAGAATCACCAAACATGCAGCGGAAAATCGAACGTGCTCCAAACAGCACACGACCCGAATGAATCACAATCTCGATCAAGCTTCACTTCAAGAGGAGCGAGTCGTTTCTATTTTCAATTTAACGAATAATGCCTCTTTAACGCCGGGAAAGTCATGTCCAGCCCGCTCCCTGGGACCTTTCCTTTGCGGTCTTGGGGAGGACCTACCGAATGGGCCTGTCACCTGCCGAGTCGCAACCGCAATGTGATGTGGAGAGCCGCCTCTCCCTTCCCGGGAAACAAAGCCAAAAGTCTAGTGGATGTGGGTTAAGGTCTTGGGGAGGGGGGGGGGGGTGCGGCTGGTGGTGGAGGAGACGAAATTCCGTAGGCACTTCGATATCGGGAAAGGCTCATCGGGTCACCTCCTACCCATTCCTGACCCTTGTCAAAAAGCCAGACTATCACTATTCCTTTTCTCTCTCTCTCTCCTCCACCAGAACACTCCTCCCCTCCAGTGCCGGCTCCAAGTTGGCTTCGCCAAAACGTGTTGCGATGTGTCATCGGGCTCCAACTCCATGCTGCAACACCGGAGATGTGGGTGGGGGTGGTGTGTGTGCTCAGGGTGAGGGGTGTTTGGGTTGATCTGGAACAATCCTGTAATGTTTGAAACACGCGATCAGATTTCATCCCTGACCGATCATCTCTGGGAAGTAGAGTGCTCGCTGAGATGTCCGATTTCGCGTTCAGGACCGAGGTAGTGCCGATTTTGACGGCAAACTGGTCCTCCATTTCTTACAGAATTCGTTCGTGCTTCCGGCTTTTTTTAAAAAAATCGCACATGTACGGTCGAGATAAAGAGGGGAAACTTGTCATTGTTGCTGAAATGTAAGAACTCGGTTTTCTACATCAGAGTGCAATCGCTTCGAGTTCGCAAAGAATGATGGCGACACTTTGGTATTGATGTTCATAGGGTCTGCTCTCCGAACGATTGTGCATTTGCTTGAGAGTGAAAATTGGAAATGGGGCTAGATTAATTTGGCATAACTGGTCGGGCACGGACAAGTTGGGCCGAAGGGTCTATTTCTGACCTGTAAAACTCTGTGATAACAAAGTGTGGAGCTGGATGAACACACACTTTGTTATCTCGGATTCTCCAGCATCCGCAGTTCGCGTTATCTCTGTACAACTCTGTGTTCGTTTTCCCTGCCATGTCCACCGCATATACCTGGATATTCAGTAACCTGGAGACCGGCCAGATATGGGGAGGTGTTAGAAAGGTGCAGTACGAGTATGTTTCTTTCAGGTTTGCTATGGAATTGCAGTCAATGTCCCCGCCACCGTACTGTCAGGGCTCTCTTTCTCTCTCCATTTCCCCCAGTCGCCCACTGCAGGTTAAGGGGGTGGACCGTACCAAAGCAAGGTGGGGAGGGGGAAGTACCATTGAGAATGTTTCGTCTTTAGTCTGGGGTTGTGGGAGGCAAATATGAAAATCAGCAGGTTGTGGTGGTTATTGGTATGTGCGGGGCCTGAACACTGACTAGCAGGTCTTTGAAGAGTTCCCACGTATTAAATAAAGCCGAAAGAACTGCGGATGTAAATCAGGAACAAAATCAGAAGTCACTGAAAAGATCAGCAGGCCTGGCAGCACCTGTGAAGAAAAAATCAGAGTTAACGTTTCGGGTCCAATAACCCTTCCTCGTAAGTGTGTTTGTGTGGTTATCACTTTTTCGAAAGGTTACAGTCCCAGGGTCAACACAGTGTGGAGCTGGAGGAATACAGAAATCCAGGCAGCATAAGAAGAGCAGGAAAGTTGACGTTTCGGGTGGGAATTTTCTTTTTCTCCTGCTGCCGGGTTGCTGTGTTCCTCCAGCTGCACACTGTTACCTCTGAATCCCTGGGTCAAACTTTCTAGTTCCCTAACGGCGGCCCATACAGTCCGCGAAAGTTCCCCAAGTCCTAAAGAAGGGTAATACCTGAAACGTTGACTGCTCCTTTCCCCCGATGCTGCGTGGCTTGCTATGTTCTTCTGGCATCCTCTATGTCTATTTTCATTTCCTAACGCCCAGGTCCCGCCCATCCCAGGTAATGCCCCTCGGCGCAGCGGGAAGTTTACAACGAGGATTTCAAAGGAGCAGGGGGAGTTTGCTGGAACAGCTGATACACTCCCTCTCTCTCTCTGTTTCAGACACATATGTGGAACAAGGGGAGGGTCAGGCTGAAGGAAACTCACTGTCCGTCACAGTTCTGATCATTTTCAGAGGGGGTGGTGTTGTGGAAGAAAACAACATCTAGCTTCCATGTCAAGCACTGAGCTGGTCCTCAGCGGGATTAAAATCTCCGAATCATTTGTTCCTTTCCACCGCTGAAGCAGCGCCGCTTTGCGATTTCATTTTCATTCATTCCTGCTTGAGTTAATTTCGGAATGAATTTTTCTTACATCGTAGCAATGGACCTTTTGAAACAATCCCCAACACGCGTGTATTTCGATCAACAAAGCTCTTTTAAAATTTACCTATGCTTGTTTATATATGTCTCTTCGAAGCACTCACCTAAGCCGAAATGTAGCAATCCTAACGAAATGCGTGCAAGGCAGAGTAGAGATTGGATATTGGCAGCTATTCTACTGACAAAAATGGAACGATTATTCTTCCCGATTTCGGAAAAGATCAATAATTTAAGCGCCACGGTAAAGTAGGGGCATTAAAAGTTTCCGATGTTAGCACTTTAACAAATTGTGCAGAAGTTCCTCACATTTGGGTGGGGGTCTGACTTGGTTCACTCACCGGTGAATCATTGGGTTTGTTTCATCCCAGCCTCCCTCGGCTGGCCCGAGTCCCGCAGTGCATTGCTGAGGGAGTGCTACATTGGCAGACAAGCCTTTCTCTCCGCGAGGGAAGAATTCGAGGCGCTGTCTCCCCTCACGGTGCCGATACTTCGGACAAGAGCAGGTTGCTTCCCCGCTTTCAGTGTCTCAATATTCTTTCCTGGACCAAAAGCAGTGAGACAGATGATCTGGTCATTATCTCCACGCTGTTTGTATGTGCGGGCCTGTGCCTCCTCAGTCAACGCACTTCAATTAGCAGTAAAACGGACTGAGGGCAACCTGGAAACAGGAACTGTTTTCTAAATGGAACTTGTTACTTTATACGTCGGTGCTGGCAAACCCACGTTGTTGAATAGGAAATAAACATGCAAAGCCGAAGAGGGGTTGGTTGAGTAGCTTCCCTTTGCGTGACAAACCCCAAATCGAATCTGCTGAATTGGATTTCGGAATTATAAATTCGCCATAATATTAAGTGCGACAGGGAGAGAGGACAAAATTGCGTCGAACCCCTAAATGCAGCCCACTCTCACAGTCCCTTTGAAAAAAATGCAGTGCAAGTTCCGCAGTGTAAGGTTGTGAATGGCTTGGCGTGAATCGAATTTACCCTCCACCAGAAACTCACCAGTGCTTGAAAATGGGGTAATGCGGACACACAGAAAACCTATTTGGACTGAATACCAATGTTTACTGGCAACCAGAATTAAATTCAGTCCGGTTTCTTTTTTACTATTTTATTAAGCGTTTTTTAAAAAAAAAACAAAAAATCGCGTTCTTAGTTTAGAAAAAAACAACTTAGCTGATTCTTTCTGAGCGACCTGTGTTTGGAATGCGAGCTGATCAGTTATACCTTTACAATAACTTGAAAGGTCCTCTCTCGGGAAATGAATGACTCGATAACATCTGACACCAGTGACCACGCCAGCTGCCCCGATCTTAATTCTCTTAATCGCCTGCAACAGCCACTTCTGTGAATCGGAGTGAGGGAGCATCAAATATGAAAAGACAAAGTGGGAATGCTCAGAGGTGTTTATGGTCTTTTGACTTTCTTGATCCATATTTCGGTATTGAGGCTCATGCGTACGTTTTGGAAAGCAAACGAAAAAAATGTCAGAACTTTTTAAAAAATGGGTTTGGGGGCGGGAGAAGTGAAAAGACTGGACGCTGGTTGTGTTCACGGAGATATTTCAGGAATTTGGAAGAGTCCTGAGCTTGCGTGTCACAGTTCGAAGCAGTTCACTTTGTTAGCAAACGAGTTAAATGAATAAAGCAGACCACAGCACCCTCCCCACCCATTCAGAATTTACCGGACTCCCGAAAATCAACAGATGCCTTCCCTTTACTGTTCATTTCTTGGATCAAAATGGGTGCACTCACAATTCTGAAGAAGTCAGCTAACAGTGGGAGTTTAGGCTTCTGTTGGATGCCTGTGATTTCGAACGACACTAATATCAGTGAAATAAACGATTATTGGTAAAACACGTAGAAACGATCGGAGCAAGCGTTGTTGAGATTCGATGTTTTTCTCTGGTACAGAGCAGCTCGGCCTCGGAGAAGCCAACAAACGCAACCCTCTTAGACCGGTTAGGAATTGGGCCTCAGCTCACGCTCTGTTAAAATAACCTATAGGAAATTTATGGTTGAAGACTTCAAAGGAATTTCAGGATTGAGAGCTTCTACTTTAATGCGTTAGTTATTCTCTCTCCCTATCCTCCCTCCTCAGACCCATTTTTGTATATGTAAAACATCCACAGCACCAGCTAACGCTTGACCAGCGCAGTTTGGGGGGAACAGAAGTGTATCTTGTGCGAAAACAAATAGTGACTTTTTTTAAAGGACGTTGATGGTACAGCGGCAAACAAATCAGTTAAGTGCAAACTGCCCCTTACAATTGGTCAGACAAGTTGGCGCCGACACGTCAGGCCAGTTTTTTTGGAGCAAAAACGCATGGTAATAGACAATGCATGGGCAGCGCGATCTGATACCAAAAATCCCAGGTTTTATCAGCACGCTTTCGCCCCTTCCCCACCCCCCCCTCCCCAAGTGCGCTTTGCACGTCCCCAGCAAGTTCCCAATGTAAAGGTATTTCAGAATCACAACAGAGGCAGTGAAGCAAATGCTTGACCTTTGAACCCTTTTCGGAGGGGAATTTCCTTTCAAACAAAAAAAGTGAGGGAAAGTCGCATGTGGCAGAACAGTAATCATCTTTGGTGTCGATTATGTATTTTTGTTTCCAAACTTTGCCGTTCCCAGGTACATATGCCCTAAAGGCAACAGGGTTAAAATGCTTGAAAAAGGCGCTGCTTTCTCTTTTTGCCTCGTCGGTTCGTGGCATCCTGCTTCTGAAATGAAGGCATAATGTCCGGCTCGCGTGTTTGATGAACCGTTTTATAGTTCAAACGGAGACCATTTGAAAATGATATATCAAATTCAAACGATATCACCTTTTCGGGGGGGAGGGGCAGTCAAACTATTCACTTGGTGAAAACCTATTGATTTATGTTTTTAATGCCAATGTCTCCATCTGAACGTGATTAAGTAAAACTAGGTAGACGGCATTGAAGGGCCGCCTTTTGTCTTTGTACAATGTTTAAACCTTCCCTCCCTGTGGTTAACCTATGCATTTCCTTCGCCGATGATCAGGAACTGGACCGTGGGTGGTGGAGACCGTGGGTCGGGTTCTAACCAGCAGTGCAAGGGTTATTGGCGGCGAGTGCTTGCTGTCGCTATCCCTTGAAGGGATTGTGACCCGGCATTACCAGATATGGTGTGTTTATCACGAGAGCCGATCAGTTTTGTATAGGTTGCGTGCGTTGACGTTTCCTTGAACGTGGGGGTAGAGAGAGAGAGAGAGAGATGTGGGGTGGGGGCGGTGGGGAGACTGTAGCTTTAACGCTACGGAGCTGACCGACCCATCAAACATGTCGGACAATTAGCCAGATCGAAGAATCCGGAGGGTTTGGTGTTTTGTTGGTGGGGGGGGGGTGGTTGGAGGGTGGGATGGGGATTGGATGGTGTTGGTGTGCCATCATAATGCTCGCTGCCTGCGGTGCCAGTTTCGAGCAGAGGTTGCTGCTCCGCCTGTGGAGAGCCTGCGATGTGTAATTAGCAGCAAGAAGGCATGTAATTGACGAGTCACGTGTGTGCTAGGCCAGGAAGGGAAGGGAAGGGACGGGGGTGGGGGCTGGTGGTGGTGAATGTTAGACCATGCGGGCATTGGCGATTGCTACATTTTTCATCCCTGAATCCTATGACGCTAGATTGATGCAGAAGATTACCCACTGCGAGGAAAAAGTTCTCACCGGGCGGTTTTGGACACAGGGGCCTGTGTGACAACATGGCCGAAGGTTACTTTCTTTTCCCTCTCTTTTTTTCGATATAAAATATATAATATTTTTTCGAAAAGGCCCTTTCTATTTGTATATTGTTTATAGAGATCGCAGACCGGGCTTTTGCGAAGCTATTGTAGATCTCCCAAAATGTCTGTACCCGCCCCCATTTATTCACCACTTCAAAAGCTTGCTGAGGGCTATTGTGTGGACTGTTTGTGTCCGATTTAGCACAGTTTTTTTTCTCTTCACCTCCCCCAGCCCCGTTCGTGTGTGGAAGGCAACACTACACCTGCCCCTTAAGTTTGATTGGAGTACAGTTATAGCACGTTGGATGCGACCTTAGTTCTCTTCAGTATTACATGAAGCTTACTTGAGTGGACCATTTCTTTTTCCACCTTTGCCCCCCTCTCTGTCGCGATCGACGCTGTTGAATGTTGATCACGATTCGTGAGAAGAGGGGAGGAAGAGAAGCTGGGCTTGTGTGTTAGTTCGGGAGATGGGATCCGTTTTAAACCAGGCGCATTCCAGTTACGTACGGTTTGCTCATCTTAATTTGCTGCCTCAAACATGGAGTAAAGGAGCATGGGTTTCAATCGATATCATGGCCAAAGCGATGCGAAGTGTTTTTCCCTATCACCCTCCAGAAGCGTGTTTATTTGTAAAAAATGTACTTTGTTCACGATTCCCCCTTTTTTACATCAAATATATTGAAATCTTATTTTCCCCCTCTCTCCCGTGTTTGTGTCTCTGTGTGTGTTGCAATTGTCCAGGAGGGGCGGGTAAAGGTGGTGGAGACGAGAAAGGAAAACGGACTGAGAAGGAAGAATCTCCAATTCGGCAGGGAGCAGGCCACTGTAAATGGTTCAACGTTAGAATGGGCTTCGGATTTATCTCTATGACTTCGCGAGATGGCACCCCCTTGGAAACACCAGTGGATGTTTTCGTACACCAAGTAAGTTTGCATAATTCCGCCTGTTTCATTCATAATTTTTTTTGTGGGTGCGGTGGAGTGTGTGGAGTCGTCACGGGTTGTTTGTAGAGAGAGAGAAAAATAAAGTTCCCCTGCAAAATAGCTGCCAATACACTCGCATCGAGGAGCTGGATTGAGTCCAGCATGAGCCGCAAATATTTGTGGCTTTTTTGAAAAATCTCTGCACTCATTCCTGTTACGATCAGGGCTTTCGCCAGTCTCGAGGGGTGACTCTGAAAGCGTAACATTGGGAACGTTTCGCGAATGAATGGCAGGATACTCTTGTCCAAAACCGCCCCTTCCCTGCGCGCCGACTGTATGCGATGGGTCGTTTGAAACGGCATTTCTGAGAAAGGAACAAAGTTGAAGGGAAAACGCGCGCCTTTGACCATTTGGTCGTACTCCGCCGGTGCAAATATCAAACTAGAGATCTGCTTGTCAAGGTCAGAGGTGGAACCCGGAAATGCTAGGTTCAGCCTGTTGCAGGTTTTGTACGGGGAACAATTGAGGGGGCGCCTATGTTGCAACGTGCAGCCTCTTAAAACACAACCCTGGTGTCGATTTAACGACACAAGTCTTGGAAAGTAAGAGAGAAATCTTGCTTTCCTGTGAGGATTCATTCGCCTCTGAAGATTTCTAGAAAAGTAGAGTTTATTAAAGGATTATTGATCAGTGCAACACCATGTGAAGTGTGCGAGGTATCCGCTTGCTTTTTGTTAATATTTACAATTGGATACAGGGAAAGAAACATCTGTGAAATTAGATAGACTTTACCGTCATCTGCCAGTCATAATCGGCAGAAAAGCGACCCAAAGATGTGACCTATCATTATGGGGACGACGACGCGGGGAATCAAACTCTAACCCTGCTTTTCTAGCCGTCCCTGTCCACGCTTGCCCTTTTCATGCATTTGGCTGTATTCGCAAGTTCGAATTTCACCCCCTCCCCCATTCTCCTCCCTCTCTTCTATCTCTCTCTGTTTCTCTCTAAACCTTTCTTGGGTCGTTAAGCAGGGGTTTACGACCTCGTAAGACCGCTTTATAGAGAAACACAGCGACAAGGCAACAACAGAGGGAAAAGGTTTCATGGTGAGGCAGTGGCACCCTCGTGCTACTGAGCGATCCCCACTGCCGCCACTCATATACGCGAATTCGGGTCTCGATTAAGACTTCTTTTACATCGAGTAATATTTCCTCCGTAGTTGAATCGCGTCAAACGAGCATTTATTTAAAAAAAAATCTTTTCGGTTCTGCCCCAAGCAAAGCGTGTGTTTTGTGTCTACTGGAATAGTTTCAACGCGTTTGATTTGAGAGCTCATAGTTTATAAGGCAGCAAATTGCTTTTTCAGGAATGTAATTATAGACAATAATTTTAATCATTATTATAAACGTGAAAGTAGCTTTGGATTCTACTCTGTTACGCTTTTTCCCCCTGGTTATGTTGCTCATGCTTTGCGTTTCCCTCGCCATGTATTCCAATGGACTTTACATGAAAATTGTTAAATGCGTTTAGCACATTAAATAAGGTCCATTTAACGAGAGTGTCCTGTAAATTACATACTTATGTTTATTCCATGAGATGGGTAACATTTTTAATTAACACCATGATATATGCATGTTACAACCTTATTAAGACCATCTACGACAATCACCAGCAATTTTTGTGCTGATGCTTTATAAAACAAAAATTAACATTTCATTGTTTTTAATCAATTCTGTGGTAATTGTTACTTGTAAGTCTTCTGTCAGTCCATATTTATTTATTCCACTTTATAGTGCCTGAATGGCAGTTTTAAGATCTAGTTGCGTTTTTGAGTTGTGAACTGTTAATGCCTCTTAAGTTTCAGAGGAACAATGGCATTTAAAATAAAAAAGAACTCACTTAAATAATTCCTCATTCTTAACATCCATTTGGGCAACTGTTCTGAATCTACAGCAGGAAATTAGCTGTAGTTAGACTTCATTTTGAATGCCTTAAAATTGGTGAAATAAATAAAATCTATCGAGTTTCTCAGTAAGTTGTCCTATAAACAAGGGGACAGGAATAGCGTGTTGAATTCAAAGTCACCTGTCAGACAAAACTATACATTAAAATACAAATTGTTTTATAACCTGTGTGCGTTATGTTTAGAAAGGAAAGTGAGAGCAAAAAAAATACATTATTTATTATGCTGTAAGTAAGGCTACTGAAAATCTTTTTTTCATTTTGGTTTATGCCTCATTACTGTGGTTGCAAATACAAATTAGTTTTAAGTAATCCATGTAAATTTTCTTTTGCTTATATTCATTTTGAATTTCATTGTGCAGATGTAATTTTTTTGAGCTGCCAGCTTTGTACACTTGTCCTGCTCTTGTTCAAGAATTTTCAGATATTTTTGAAAACTTTTAATTTTGGTCGTAGCTGTCTTTTAAAGCATGTAGGGATATTTGACATTTTTTTCCCCACAATAAAAGTTTAAAATGTTTTAGTGATTGGTGCTATAGCAGAAAGAATTATTGAGGTTTTGATATCCATTGAATAAGTCTGCTCAGCTATAAATGAAACCTACAGAAGTAAACTTCCAAGGAACACTCAATTAGAAAAATATGTGGCGTAGTTATAACTTGCTGATGTGTCTTTTAAATTAAAAAAGTGTTTGAAATTTAATTTTCAACATTTCAATTCCACATTGAAAAGTTACCACAACATAAAATAAAAGCAAGAAGTATGATTGGTTACAAAACAGCATATCATACATGTCATTTCTATATATGTTATTATTAAGGATACAAACAAAAGATTTGTTTAAATTATAATAATGGAAAAATCCATTCCAGATATCTACTTTTTCTCTTGCTAATCCACTTTGCAATTTTTCTTCTTACCCCTCCCTTTTGCTCAGCTCCTGAAGGTATTGACCTCTTGGTGTCATAAGGATTCAGTAATGCAAAGACCCCTCTGATATCTCGCCAAGATAACTATTGTAGACTATCCAATAATGGAAGACATCCTAACCATCTCCTCGCCTATCCTCCCAGAAAAGAACAGAACAGGAGTTATTAGATAGTGATAAAAATTAGATAATTTTCTCACCACTACCTTCCAACCCAGAGGTCACATAGGGTACTTCCAGCATTATCCCAGTTGAGGTCAACTAATCCAGCACAAGCCCATAAAAAAAGTTTCTAAAAATAGAAATCAGATTTTTCCAACAATTCTACAGTGAATTACAGAATGACATTCAGTGCAAATACTGAAAATTTAGCCTTTAAAAACCTAGGAATGCATAAGAGGAATAAATAAAGGATGCTTTTTTTATTGTTCATCATTATTTATGCAATCTGATTGTGTAAACACCTGTTTTGTGTTTTTTAGATGAGAAAAGTGGGATTTGTGCTGCCAAAATATAAAATTGACTTGCATTAACTAGTAAAAGTTTATTTAGAGATTTGTCCTGATTGACAATGTTTAAAAACATTATCAGACCAAGAACAGCATATTCACAACATGAATTGTTGAATCTTTTGTGATGCAGTATGGCAGAAGAGAGATCTGAACTGAATTTGATGCTTTGAATTTAATTCACATTTGATTTGAAACTTGTGGTTATCTTAGTTAAATAGTATAGACAATCAGGGATGAATGACCCATTTAATCCAACCTAAAGCCAATCATTTGCCCAAAAACAAAGAATATAGAGACCAATAAAAGTACCACTGGTTACCACCATTTTGTACATTGCTTACAAAGACTATTTTTCACTGTTGCAACTTGTGACTACTAAATTTGACTATACTGTTTAAACCTCCCATGTGGCTATTCTAAATTTTGAAACAGACCAAAACTGCTTTTACTTCCAAAAAGTGGAAACTGCATTGTGCACGATCGTTATTTACCTAGAATGTCTGAAGTGAATTTTATTGATTAGAAGAATGGACTTCACATTTCAAAGTGTCAAAATAAAACATTGATTAATGGTTTTAAAATATCCTGAACAAAAACATTTCTTAATTTGCCTGTTTGTTTTCTATAAAATCTGCTAAGAAATAGACAGTTGAAAATGGATTTCAATGCTGAGTGTGCATTTCTACTTGTATAGGTCAGCAGAAAACACAAGAAAAATACTGCAGCCAGAATGTAATCCTGACATGTTGATTTCAAATGAGGTGATACGTACCATCAAGATGGTTGAATGTACTGTAAAAATATACATATGGGTCAGTGGCAATAATCAGCATTTCCAATCTATTGATTTTTTTATGGAGAACATTGGTCCTTCTGTATTGCTTTAAAACCACTGGTTTTCATAAGATAAACTACAGGAAACTGTAAATCACAATTTAATTTGTAGATTTGACTTCATCAGCACATAAAATGTCGTATTTTGCAATGACATTTTGATAGCTGTTATTTGATCAGCAGTCAGCTGCTTGAATATGTGTAAATTAGCAAGCATCTGTAATTATTCAGCTTATCATTTGTTTAGCCATCTCAAAATCTGTTATAGGTTTTTTTTTATTGAATGCAGTATTTTGTAGAAAATTAAACATTCCTGTTGGGGTAAGGTATATCAGGTTGTTTCTATTTTAGTATACTGCAGATTTTTTTGTTCCTTAGTTGTAATATTTCAAGCATTTCAATTCTTAAGAAGTAATATGATTGCAAAAAAAGTGCCACCATATGGTCTTTAATGTGTTATTTTAAAGCCATAAATAATGGAATTAAATATGGTGGGCAGAAGACAAAGAGGAGTATACCTGAAATACAAATGTAGAGACTGTGTAATTTAAATTAAATGTTTATATTTGAGAGCTTTAAATAATGTGACTTGGCCAGATTACAGTGCTTGGTTTTGAATATCTTGTATGAACAATCTAATGGCTTTAGAAATAGTGTTTTGAGTCATTGTCAAAACGTGTAACATTGCTAAGGAAAGAATGTTTAGTACCTTCATACCTCCCACATTTGAATCAAGTTCGCATTTCTTGTCGTTGTTTTGCTTAGAATTGTTCCTTATTTCTCCTTATTATTGAAGACAGACATTTATGTTATTCTCTAATGTGAGAACATTTTTTTTTGCCTGTAAATATTATGTGGTAATGGATCCTGTTCAGTTAAAGCTTCTTCTGGGGTTTTAACAAATGAAGCTTTGATTTGTTGCACATGAAACTAGATGGGGAAGATGCTGTGAATATTAGAAGGAAACTTAATTTTAGTGTGATAACATGCTTTGCTACTCTTTAAAATTTTAATATGGGAAATTTTATCTAAATTTTATATAAGGCTCTTGAAAAGCTACCTTGGTTTTCCTTAAAACTGCAAATATTTGGGGAATGCCTTTTTTTAAGAATGTAAGTTTAACTGATCCTGGATCAGATCTGTTTGACACTATCATTCTTTGAAGATCTGGGCATTTGGCTTCCCACGGAGCATCCAACTAAACTGTCAGTCCCCTTTGATGAGATAAAATGGATAATGCTCCCATGCTGATAAGACATTTGGAGCTGTTCCTGTCATAAAACGATTTAAATATTTGTTCTACTTTTTGTCAAAGGTCTAGTTTCATTGATTATTTGCATATGCTAATTGTGTCCTGGTAACACAGGCTCTGCAGCATGTCTTCAATCCTTTCTTTGTTCATGGTCCTTTGCCTTGATGTTATTCATTATTTTAAGTGCCCTTGTTCACAGGTAGTCACATTCTTGAGAAAAAGATCCATTTAAGTTCAGACAATATGGAACATTTTCACGATCAAAATCCTGAATTTGTTGAGTAAATCATTTGAATATCTTTTAAGTACAAGTGTGACTCTCTTTCGCAACATTAGTACCTGGCTGTTATGCGTAGGAATTGGTTGTTTTTAAATGCATTTTACTCAATATTTCCTCCTTAATTATGAGGAACTTTTAAAGACAGTAAACTGTTGTATCTCAAACCAGATCACCTGAGCACTTTGTATATTGTTAAAATTGACCCTTAAAAGGTAATTGACAGGCAATATAAAGAATAATATCTTGATGTAAACCTTGTAGCCAATGATTTAGACATTTCTATACTTGTCAAAAGGTCCAAAATTCTAGTTTACTATTGTGCTAGCAAATAACAAACTATTTTCTATAAGGCTCATCATTTTAAAAAATTAATGAAAGATTTATTTAAGAGGCTCTCTAACATTCTTATTTTAAGTGTAATGAAGCTAATTGTTGATTTTCTGTGTTGTGTTATAAGTGGGGCATTCACAAGAATGTGCTTAATGTATTAGGTATAAAATGGTCAGCTCCTAGAGAGCATTTTATAATGAAGGATAACTTTTTATTATGGTTCTGGTTGATTTGCCTTTGAGCGCAAGATTATAAGTTGGGTTCTGGAGATTGTTTGTTGTTAGCATAGAATATCAATGACTGCTTCAAGTTTGACTGTTAGCTGCCCCAAATCTGGCTTCCTCTTGAAGTTTTACATTACTAAATTGTGTTTATTTTAATGAGAAATGCACCAAGAAGATTGAGTACAAAATGTGGAGATGTTATTAATAATGTTTCACCACTAACTCAGTGAGAAGCTCACCTGCATACAACAGGTCTATGCTGAGGTAGCTTGCTAATGGTACTGTGCTTTGACTGTTTTCCTGGTAATTTAACCAGTAACTACCTCTGGAAGGACACAGAGGTAGCACATGTAATAGGAGTGCTGTTCAAGTGGACAATAAACACTGAAATGGATGGACTGGGCTGCAGAACTTATTTTTGTGTTGTAATTTCGATGTATGGAGTATAGATGAGGAGACCACAGTTGGTCTTGGTTGTAATTCCCAAGGTGATCAAAAAGTCAATTTATGTTTTTGATTTGTGGGTGAAACTGGTGATTCAATGAAGTTTTAACAGGAGATCCATAACAAATGAGTGGTATGCCACTATATCAATGCAAAGAAATTAACAAGAATTATTTTAAAAAAAACAGATATGATGGAAAATAAAATTAATAAGATTTCCTACAGGATGGAGGTGAAAATAGTCAAGTTTTGCAAGGGAATTTCAATCTACATTTGTTTTGGGAGGTAAAGGGAATGTTAATTAAACAAGACATGCCAACAGGTATAGGCCATATATGCTGGGCACTCTGCAGGTTTATGGGGAAGTAGGATTAACTGGATAATTCGATGGAGAACTGCATTGGTCTTGATGGGATGAATAGCCTTCTTCTGTGACAGAAATGACTCCATGGCATTTATGTCCAATACATATTGAAGAGATTGAACTTGTCAAACTCTCTCACAATCTTATGTTTCAATAAGATTACCTCTAATTCTTCTCAATGCAAATGTGTTTAAGCCTAATCTAGTGAAACTTTGCACTTGTTGTAACCTTTGCATCCCAGTAATCAACTGAGTGAGCCTTCTCTGAACTGCCTTCATTATAAATACATTCACTGTAACAAAATTTTGCATAATACATTGTGGAATGGTCTCAACCTCAGCAACATTTTCCCATGATTAAATTCTAGACCCTTGCAATGAAGGCCAGTATTTCTTGCTATACCTGCACAGTAACATATCATGCTTTGTACAGGAGGATACACAGATTGTGCTGTAGCACAATCTGTAGTCTAATTATATTGAATTAATATTTTACGTTTCTATGTCACACCTCAAAGTGGATATTTTCTCTCTTTCCCATATTGTATTACATACACCAAAATTTTGCCCACTCTCTTAGGTTATTTACATGCCTGTGCAAACTCTGCATCCTCTTCACAACTTGTCTTCAGACATATCTGTGTATTTTCAGCAACCTTGAAGGAATATACTCAATCCCTTCAATAAAGTCATTGATATATTATGGAAATAGATGCCATGGAGTCATTTCTGTCACCAGCAAAGACTATTCAGCCCATCAAGGTCAAAGCAGTTCTCCACTGAATGAACCAATTAATCCTGCTTCCCCATAGTTCTGCAGGGTGCCTGTCAAATGTCCTTTTGAAATGCTGAGTTGTTTCCACTTGCACCACCCATGTGGGCAGAGTGTTTCTGGTCATAGCTGCTCATTTAACAAAATTTTCCTCAAATTGGCCAAATAGTTCTTGCCCAAAACTTTAAATCTCTATTATCTATTTGTTGTACTGCTAAATTGTGGGAATAGTTTTTCCTTGTCTTCCTCATCCAAACCAGTCATAATATTATACACTTGGTTGAAAACTCATCTCAGTCTTTGTTCCAAGAAAATCATCCCCAATTTGTTAAGGCACCAGCATTGATTTCTGTGGGACCACATTCATTACAGTTTACCTACCAATCTGAAAATCCGTTTCCTATCAGATAGCTTGACCTCAATCCACGTTAATATGTTATCAAAACGTCACAACTTTTCGATCTTGCGTAGTGATCATTTATGTATTGAATGCCTTTTGGATTTATTACATTTACCAGTTCCTTTTATCCACCCTGTTCATTATATCCATGAATAATGCATAATTTTTTCAAACTCAATTTTACTTTCATAAAAACATTATTTTCAAAATATTTATTCATAGAATGTGGATGTTTCTGGCTAGGGCAGAATTATTGTTAGATTCCTATTTGGCCTTGAGAAAATGGTAGTGAGCCACGACCCTGAACCATTGCAGACCTTGGCTCTGCCAGATTGAATATGACTTTCCAAATATCCTGCTACTACTTCTTTTTATAATGGATCCCACAACTTTCCCAATATTGGATGTTAGACCAGCTGGTCTACAGTTTCCTTCTTACCTAGAAACAAAATTAACATTTCAGGTTGATGACTCTTGTCAGCTTTTGAGTTTGTTCGATATCTTCTGGTTTTTATTCCAGATTCTCAGCTTTGTTTTATTTTGGTTCTGTATCATTTAGTGCTGATTCCCTCCTTTCTCATAGAGGGATATTACATTTGCAGTTTTTCAATCTTCTGGAACCTTTCCAGAATCTAAATAACTTCGTAGATGCTTTAGTTGTAGTCTTCCATCTCCACAACAATTTATTTTAAGGCAAGTGATATATGTCATCGGAGATCTGTCCATCTTTTTCCATAAGTTTGCCAAGTAATTGAGACAATTGCTTTAAGGCCCTTCTTTATGCACACCATCCTCCACATTTTCTGTAATAATTGGGATACTTTGAGTAAATAGATTCATGATTAAATACTTACACTCCTTTTATTGCCCAATATATTGATCTCAAAAGGATTTTTTTAATGTGAAACTGTTCATTCCTTACATAAATAATAATCAATAAGATGAAACTTTGTGCATTGTTCTTGGATGGTGCTTGTCATTGTCACCTGCACTCAATTCAGGATGACATCTACTCAAGGATGATAATTTGTGTTTTGGGTTTTTGAATGACTGAGGAGGTCAGTTTTGAACATATTTCTGAACACTTCATGTTTGTCCTGAAGAGAACTACTCTGATCCAGATGATGCTTGGATACTCAGATCCAAATCTACCTCTGCCTCCACACTGGGGTCAAGTGATCAAATTGCATTTGTCACTTCTGCATGGATTCTGGAATAGAGATGCCAAGGTTCATAACGCTTCTCAATCACCATTGGACGTGGTACTTGCAACCTTGTAGAAGCCTGTGCGTGACTTTGTTTAACCTGAGAACTTTGGAGACATCATTTTCTGCATGATCTTGATAGGTTGGTTATTAGATTTTGCTTATTATTCAAAGAACTTTGTTGCTGCAGCTTTTATCCACCTTTGTGCTCCTTGAAGTGCACAATTTTCTTTCATCTGTTCTGTTGTTGGGTACTTTTAGGGTCACGCTTTAGCTGGAACCTCCCCCTAACTTTGCTGAAAGGAGATCCTGTTGGTATCACTGACACACACAGCTCCTCCACAAATCAGAGATAATGGGAACTGCAGATGCTGGAGATTCCAAGATAATAAAATGTGAGGCTGGATGAACACAGCAGGCCAAGCAGCATCTCAGGAGCACCTGAGATGCTGCTTGGCCTGCTGTGTTCATCCAGCCTCACATTTTATTATCCTCCACAAATCAGCTTGGTGATTCACAGGGTGCCTTACAATTGTGTAAATTAAAGGCTGCATCAGATTATTTTCATTACCAGTAGCAATCTATATATTGTAATTAGTAATTTAAGTGTTATTCTGGAACAATGAATCCAGTTAATGGAAAATGATTTTCTTAATTAAGAAGCTGAAGTGAAGGTCTTTGGCCCATAATGCAAAACATTACATCAAAGCTAAGAATAAAGGGAAACTAAATGATATGGAATGAAGCAATTAGGTAATGGCAAGATTGAAGGAAAAAGATGGATTGAGAGAAAGCAGGAGTTCTGTAACTTTGTTTTTATGGAAAAGAATCAGACCCACAACTTGATTTCAGTATAATTTTTTTATGCATTAATGGAGAGTGGGAATGGCTGGTTTAACAATACTTAATACCTTTGCACTGAGTGACTTGCTATGAAGGGGTCTGAGGGCAATCAAGAGCTCACCACATTGTGCATCTGGAGTCATACTACAGGCCAGATCAGATAAGAATGGCAGACTTCCTTCCCTAAAAGACGAAAACGAGCCAGATGAATATTTATGGTAATTGACAATAGTCACATGGTCATCATCAGACTAGGTTTTAATTCAAGATTTTTATTGAATTTAAATTTCACCACCAGTTTTGTTGGGGAATTTGAAACCATGTCAGCAGCATATTAGTCTGGGACTCTGGATTATTAGTCTCATGACATTATCACCACTCCACACTCACCTCTCAATGGTGGATAGCATTCAAGTAAATGAGAAATATAAAAGACAATATCTTTAGAAGGAACTTGGGATGAACATGAATAGGTTACTTAAAGAAGCACCCAGACCAGAGTGACATCAGTGTTAGGAGACATCGAGACGGGGAAAGTGTGTAAGACAAAAAAGAAACTTTGAAATCTTCTTGGAGAATGCCCACAAAGCTACCTTGGCAGAAAAAATGTCATTTTACACAGAAAGTTCATCAATAAACCTGAATAGTCAATAAATAAAGGGTCACTGTACCTGTAAATAAGTTGGAATACAAGCATTCATTTTCTTTCTCTGGCGGTTCAGAGAGGATTTTTAGCCCCTAAGTCACATTGGGAATTGAAGACTTATAACTTTGTATTGCTCAAAATGATGCTTTTCCCCAATAGCTCAGTGTGGAATTAAGGTTAGTATGCCTCTGGTTTGTACAATCCAGTTCCTTCTAAAAAGAAAACTATCTCACCTCCCTTGAAATTGTAGCTGCTTTCGGGATAAAAATGTACGGGTTGAAAGATTTTACAAATTAAATTGTTTCTCAACAGGTAAATTTATAGTTGGTGAGTACCTTTTATCTTTTAAATCCCAGAAAATTAACTGGTAATTATAAGTTTATATCAGAAATAGTAAAATTTATGAGCAGTAATAAATCTTATTGGAGTCGGAGCATTTCTCAAATATAAATTAGTAAAAATTAATTATGAAGATGGAAAGGCTGGGTGATGTGTTGTGACAGCAGAATGTTGATGCTCTTGGATGCCATTATGATACAGAGCAGATATGCCTACAAATTAATGTAGCACTGTAAAAGCACTATGGGGAGGTGATGGCTTTGTAGTATTATCGCTGGACTGTTAATTCAGAGACCCAGGTATTGTTCTGGGAACCTGGGTTCAAGTCCTGATGTGGCAGATGGTGGAATTTGAATTCTATTTAAAAATTCTGCAATTAGAAGTCTAATGATGACCATGAATCTGTTGTCAATTGTCGGAAAAACACATCTGTGAAGTAAACTGCCATCCTACCTGGTCTGGCCTATATGTGATTCCAGACCTACAGCAATGTGTTAGACTCTTAACTGCCCTCTGCGTAATTAGGAATGGGCCAGCAATGCCCCCATTCCCATGAACGAATAACAATAAAAAAGGAAACTCACCTCGAAGATTCAATTACCATAATTCACCCTGGACCTAGCCTGGACAAAGAAAGCGATTCTGCACAGATAGCATGTGATACCAAATTATAAAGCAAACTTCAAAGGTAAATAACCTTGTGTTATTGTTCAAATTGAAATGAATCCTTATCTCAAAA